>NW_024081687.1:579884-619197 GCF_003009895.1 Hyaena hyaena | reverse complement strand
ACTGATGGATGTGGGGGGAGGGGGGGATGGGCATGAAGGAGGGCACTTTGGGGATGAGCACTGAGTGTTATGTAAAAACTAATTTGACAATAAACTATTTGTAAAAAAAAAAAAAAAAAAGGAAAAAAAAAAGTTATTAGTCTCTCTAGAACCAATGGCAGGACTCTGGATAGTAATGCTTATTTCAGCCAAAATTCAACACCAGCAGTCAATATGGTTTGCTATCTCTGAAAGGATCCATGATTAATGGAAGAGGGTCGATTATGTTGAATTAGCTGGACACTCATGCAGTGTATTTGGCAATCACAACAAAGACCAGTGGGGACAAAACAACAAAACAAAATGAACAACGTTACATTCAGGCTTGGAAAAGAACAAAGGCTTTGAAGTCAGAAAATCCACATTTAGGCTTCGTTTTGCCAATTCCTACATGTGTGACCAGGGGCAAACACTTAACTCCCCCATTTATGTTTCCAAATGTAAAAACTTGTAGTAAAAATTCTTTTTCTGGTTACAGCAAAGTGGGGACATTTATGTAGAGTAGTGCATGAAAGTTACAAGAGAATAATCAGTATAAGGTGCCATGCAAAAATTCTTAAAGAAAAAAACTTGTCAACCTTTCCCTGGAGACCTGCAGACAGACACCATCCTAGGGCCCAAATAAGAAATGTTTTCTCGACTCCCTTCTCTTAACCCCAAACCAACCCCCCACCCCTTCCACCCTCTTGATTTTGTTCCCACCTGGCTCCTCGTATTCTGAGTCTCTACTCTCCTGCCTGGGGCGGGGGGGGGGAGGGGGGTCATCCTTATCTCCGGCCTGGGCCTTTGCAGTGTGTAGTTTTCCAGTCCAGCCCTTCCCAAAATTTTATGCATGCAGTCATCACATGAATCTTGTTAAAAATGCAGACTCTCAATGGCAGTAGCATAGGACGTATCCACAGAGTCTGCCTTTCTAACAAGAGCAGTCAATACTGCTGGTCTGTGGATAACACATTCAGTAGAAAAGCTCTAGTCAGTCTCTCTAAATCTGGTCTTGCACCTGCCACAATCCATTTTCCACACTGTCTCCAGAGTGATCTTCTAAAGGCATAAATAGGACCATGTCATTTCCATGCTTCCAACATTTAATGAGTGGAGAGACTCAATGTCAAGATTCTCATGCAGATTTCAATTATCTGGTAAGTTTCAAAATAAAACCAACAAATAAACAAACAAAGACGATGCAGGCTCCAATCCAGACCAATTAAATGAAACTCTCCAGAGATGGGGCCCAAGAAGAGGTATTTTCAAATAGCTCTCCAGGCAAATCTAGCATACAGGTAGGGAGAAAGGCCCCTGGCTGCAAAGATTCTCCCAGTATAAAAACTTCAATCTCACCACATCACTTCACTCTCCTAATAAACCCAGACACATTTCTTATTCCCAGGTGAGGAAACTGGTCAGAGCAGGTTAAATGCCTCACCTACAGTCATCCAGTCTGCCAGTTGTCCACACCTGTGGCTGGGGCCATAGAGCTGCAAAACACCATAGGACTGAAGAGAGGGAGAGAAAGTGTGATCTGCTGGAGTCCCAGTCCTATGATTTCATGAATATATTTGCAATTGGGTTCAGCATCTCCTGTTTATTCCCCAAACCCCCATGGTCTTTGATGGATTCTGTAGGAGGAAATTATTTGGCATTTTCAACCAAGGGCTCTGATACTTGAGCAGAGCGATGGATGGATGACTTGTCAGTCATGGCATCCCTGCTGCTGTCACTCCTCTCTGTCCCCCCTGCATGGGCTGGGCTCCATCTCAGAGCAGTAAACGGTGCTTCCAAGAGGAGATGCGACGTCTCAAAATGTCAGACCGCCAGTTGCTGCTGTCAGCTTTTATGGGCCATGATATTTATCAGAGGAAAACAATTAAGTGCCCCAGAACCTGGGATTTCCCTCAGAGCTCAGGCAGATGGTGGCAAAATGCACACTAGCAAGGTGTCTTGTAGCGCACATTGGGCTGGGACCTGGCATTAGGATCTCCCAAGAGAAGGGCGCTTTCCACGTGTGATCCTGTTAATACTGAATTCCATGAGCTTTGTGCTGAGCCCTCATTTTAGTCCCGAGAAGGCCAGTGCTCAGAGCAATGACATGACTTTCCCAAGGACACAGAGCTGCGAGAAGTAGAGCCAAAATTAGCCTGCAGTCTGATGCCAACATGTGGTCTTTCCATAGACTGTGTGGCTTCGGGAACCCAGACCAGTGCCCAGAACAGAGAAAATGCTCAATCAACACTTGCTGGATGAATGAATGAGTGAATGAATGCCTTATATCATGCTGCCTTGAAGACGGGCTCCATCAGTACATCATCTTGGATCAAGTAACTTCACCTTGTCTAGTGAAGGTGAAAATCAATTCTTTATTATTTGTGTTGGAATTGCTGATAAAATGGGCTTAGCGTGCTGAATTGGGTTCACATTAAAGGGAAATATTCAGTTTCCAAGAGACAGTGTTCTAACATCTCCTTGCTTCTCTAGGCCTTCGGGTCCTTACCTTAGAATGGGAGAGGAGGGGGAGAACATTGAAATTCTATGTCTTACAGGGGAGCCTGGGAGGCTCAGTCGGTTAAGCATCCGACTCTTGATTTTGGTTCAGGTCATGATCTCATAGTTAATGATTTTGAGCCCTGCATCAGGCTGACAGCTCAGAGCCTGGAGCTGCAGATTCCGTGACTCCCTCTCTCTCTGCCCCTCCCCCCTACATTCCCTGTTTCTTTCTCCTTCAAAAATAAATAAACGTTAAAAAAATTTTAAACTCTCCCCTCTGCTGAGTTCCCCAAATCCTCCATGCTCCTAGAGTGTTATGTACTACATGTTAGACTTCATTCATTCATCCATTCATTCAGTCACTATTTCTTCATATATTCATCCTCTCAATGAGTCTCTGAGCCCTTGCTGTGTGCGAGGCACTATGCTATGTGCTTTTCAAGTTTCATCTCATTTAATCCTTGCAACGATCCTGTGAGTCATGTATCATTATTTTCTGGACTTGCAGATGAGCAACCTGAGGCACAGAGAGATCAAAGTCACCCAGCTCGTATGTGGCAGAATTAGTATTTGGATCATGCAGTCTGGCCCAAGCCAGCATCTCTTCTGCCAGACCCTAGGCTGCCTCAAGACAGTGGAATCAGTGCATCCACTGAGCACGTATGTACCTTGTGCCAGACCCCATATTGGGTGCTGTCGTCACACTGGGTACGATATGGCTTCCCGCTTTTGTGGGGTGTCCAGTGCCAACTTGGTTTCAATAAGGATACTTTGAGACTCTGGGGATTGGCATAGCTGGTAACAAGATGCAAGGGACAGAGTTTAAAACCAGTCACAAGGGTAGATTCTTTGGTTGTAGAAGCAGGAGTGATACATGAGGGGTGTGCTGCCCATCTGTGCTCTGCAGGCACTGGAAACCGGAAGCTAATGGTGGCAGATGGGTGTTCAGAGACAGGAGGCCGGCACCTGCTGGCAGGGAGGGGAAAGCCAAGTTAAGAGTGCAGGAAGACAAGCCTCACTGCTCCAGACTGGCCCAGGTCTTCCCCAGATGCCTAGATTCACACTGCGAATTCCACCTGTCCCCAAAATAGGCCTAAGACTCTGCACATGGGTGGCCAAAGCCAGCCACCTGTCACCTTCAGTTAGGGGCCAGCCCCCTTCACAGAGTGAGGCCCTTGGAGGAAGACAGTTTGGAGAAGTGGATGCAAAGCCAGGCTCCTTCCTCTGGGCTTGGTTTGGCTTGAGCACCAGAGAAAGGAGTTACTGTTTGGCTGGTGTCTCTTGCAAATAGGTTTCTTCTAGAAGCTTCCAGAAATTGCTGCCCCTTGGCCTAGCTAAGCAGAAACCCTGCAGTTTGGTTTAATGTAACACCCATTTAGTCTTTCTATTATGTGCTGGATGTGGTGCTGGGCACAAGACCCTGGACCCTAGAGACGTGGAGATACCATGTGTGGCTTTACCCTTTCCCCATGTCCCAGCATTGGTGAATAAACAGAGCACCAAGAAGACCCCAAACAGGGAAGAACACATCCCTCTGGGTTTCAGGAAAGTGTCCTATAGAAAGAGAGGTTTGAGCTAGACTCAGAAAGAGTGAGTTTTCAGGGGCTGAGAAGGGAGTAATGAGGTCATTTCAAATCAGGGTGAGGACTTCATTCTGATAAAAGGTGCTTGATCTGAGATGGGCTTTGGAAGCAAGTAGCACAAAGCCTTCTGCAGCTCCTGAGTCTTCCCCCTGCTGGGTTTCCTGTCCCTGACAGCACTGCTCCCTCCTCCCCACCTCCCCAGACCTCCACCTTGACAAGTCTTCAAGGACGCAGCCCACCTTCTTAATGACTCAGATTTTCTGCTTCTCTCCATTTCCAGCTTTGCAGACCGCTCAGGTTGCCAGCATTTGTAGACCAGACCGTGGCAACAGCCTTTCAGCCCCAGGCAGAGTTATTTTTGCTTTCATCTGGGTTCTCCTAACACTTGGAACTTATTTCTATTATTGACTTTATCGTATTGCACTGAGTAGTTTCCCCAAGTCTGTGGGGTCCTCAGCCCTTTGTCTCAAAAGTAGCATCTGGCACATCATATCTGCTCCAGTGTCTGTTGAAACGTTGGGTTGGGTATACCTTCAGTGTCTTTTTTATTTATATTAGGTCCCATGGTATTGGCTTTCAAGATTGGACAGATGGTGACCTAGCTGGAAGCTAGGGCTGTAACCAGGGAGACGGCACAATTGATCTGACCCCCAAAGGGTACAGTCTTGGCAGCCTCCATTGGCCATAAAAGTGGGCATTTCTAGAACAAAAGGGACAGAGCAACAGCATTCCAAAAGGGGCTAGTGGAAGGCCAAGTACAGGTGAGCATGTGATGATGACGGCTGGGGGCATGACGGTGGGCATAAGGTCCTGGTCTAGGAATACATGATCTGTAACCACAGGGATGCCATTCACCACCTAGAGACCCTGCTACATTGCAAAAGAGCCACCTAGACTGGGCGATTTAGCCAGCTTCCAAGACCTTTGGAATAGCAGACAGAATGGTGCTCTAAGAACATTTCATTGGGAATCAGGAGACCCAAGCAGGAATTCCAGTTCTGCTGTGAGCTAGCTGTGTGATCACAGTTCCATGATGACAAGGCGCCCACTCCAGCCCACCCTCCTGCACTCACTAAAGGACCCCCAAATACATGGCTCAGACTTATTTGTGAGAGCTGCTCTTCTATGGTGTCCATCTCTGAGGCAGCAGCTGATGACAGCAGAAGCGAGGGCCAAGCCAGCCTGGGTTCGATGGTAGGAAAGCGGTAATCAGTTGAGATAGCACAGGGTTGTGATGCACCTAACCATCCATTCTCTACTCTGGCACTTTCCTGCTCCCCAGCTCCCCCACGCCCTCCTCTACCAGGCAGCATCTGCCCTCAGCCTGGCCTATTCCCACCCCAGCTCTCACCTCTTCTGCCATGACCTCTGAGGTTTCCCTGCTCCCTCTCCATCCTGTCTGTTGTAAACGCCCAGCATTCTTCAAATAGCTCCCATGGGTGTTTTTGGCGAATGGCCTTGCATTCTTGGCAGAGTCCAGCACTACACACCTCAAGCAGTGGAAATTTTCACCTCCTGCCCCTCCTCCCTCCCAGGGGTGCTATGCAAGCCCTGCAATGCCCAGGGAGCATTTGTCGCTTGGCCAGAGAGCAGTGCTCACCTGCTGAGCCCAGAGCCTGGTACAGAGCCGGGCCTGCACGGTAGCAATCCTGCGTAATGCACAGCGGGTGTGGGAGCTCCTGTCCTATCCCAGCAAGTCATTAAAGTCTTATGAAGAAGAGAAATTTTTGCTGTTCTGTGACACTCAGCATTTGCGGCCATGCCTCAGCAGGAGTTTCTGAGTGGACATCTGCTGAAGAGATCCAGGCCACGTGAAAGCCTCCCCAGGATGACTCCCGAAAGGAGTGTGGGTCTCTTGCATACCTGTGGCAACTTCCAGTTTGAATAGGGAGGCATAGGAGATTATGCAGCATTGGGGGATAGAAGACGGAGACAGACAGAGTCAGGCAGATAGATCAACTTAATTATGCCTTGGAATTGTTGCAAACGAGCATAGAATTTAGAACTGAAGTGGATTTAGGTAATGGCTCTGGGACTCATTGGCAGTGTGACCAGAGGTAAGTTACTTCCCCTCTCTGGTCTGTAACATGGGAGAAGGAATATATCTTTCAGCATTGCTGGAAGGGCTAGCTAAAAGGAGGTAATGCTTGGTAGACTGGAAAGTACTGAGTACTCAGCAGCTAATCCGTGGGGACAGGTAGATGTCAGCATGGCCGATGGGGACTCAGGACATCAGTTGATCCTCATCCCACACTCTCTCTGCAGGCAGACAGATGTCTGGGACAGAAGATGGGGTGAGAGGTAAGAGGCTGATGGCGTAGAATGGGAGCCCTGGAATTCTCATGCCAGGATAGAACTGGAGTACTGGACTCATGGCTCCCACCATCTCTGCAGAAAACGGACCCTCGGGGTTAAGCTTGATGCTGTTCCTGTGGCACCAAAGAGCTTAGCAGAGCTGGGTCACAGGGTATCCAGAACAGGCCCCCAGCAGAGGCCTGAAGACCATGAAGGAAGCCTCAAAGCACCAAGTTCCCAGGGTTTGACCATGCTTCCTGTCCTATGCCTCCGTGTCTGCCTCTTCTTCCTCACTTCCTCTGCCAGCCTGCCCCGGGGAAGGTCCCATCCTCCATCACGCTGGCCGGTACAACCATCCATCACTGGTCTCCCAGCCCACAGAGTCTACCTCTCCAGCTTCCCTCCAATAGTTTTCGGTTGGATCAATTAAAAACAGACATCTCAATAAGTCTCTACTGGCCTGAAAATCTTCAAATGCATCTCCCCACAGAAACATTCCCAAATGGTGGTTCAGGGCACCCTAGTTCCTGTAGGATGTTAATGGTGCTCCTTGGGAAAGAGGCTTTGTGCCCAAGTTATATTGGGAGAGCAGCACAGAGCAAGTGTCTGGACTTCCCAGAGCCTCTATGGGACAAGGTTATGGTGAAACTGACAGACAAGACCACTCTTCCCTGGCTCCTCTGGAAAACCATCTTCCCCTCTCTTGGGGAAATGGTTTTCCATGGAACACGGTGTGGGGAAAGGTGACCTAAAGATTGAAGTCAGAGCCCTTTTCCCAGCACTCTGGATCTCCTGTGATTAGTTGCCAGGATCACAGAGAATCAAGTTAATTGTATCAAAATGGATTTCCTGCAGCCACAAAAACCTGCAAAGGGAATAAATGACTTAAATTAAAGCAGAAGCGATCTTGTATCACAGCCTCCCAGAGGATTTGAATGTGTGTGATCCTTGTAGCATACTCCAATAGACATTGATCCAATGCACACTCTTTTGTTTTACAAGGAGGATGAAACTGACACCCAACAGGTTCAGGACCCATGGAGGTGGCTTAGCCTGTGCTCACCCAGACCCTCTCACTCCCAGGGTGGGGCTCTCTCCACTTTCTCAGGCTTGCTCCATGGAGAAACAGGTAATAGAGAGACAAGGAGTAAGATGTATCCAGCAGACGGATGACCTGGAAGTGTAATTGGATAAACACAGTAAGTACACACAGAGAAACCCATGGGGTGTTGGCCTGAGTGATTTTAGTTGGCCGGTTAGACTGAACCGGAGCGTTCCAGGAGGAGAGGATCATGCCTAGCCAAGGAATAAAGCCTTCTGTTGTGAAAGGATGGAGACAAAATGCTTCTGGGGAGGGCCAGCCATGCTCTGGAAATGCTTCTAGACTATTTGAAGAACCAGCCAATATGCCTACAAGGACTTTCTTTTTTTTTCTTTTTTTTTTTTTTTAAGCCTTAGCACCTTTGTTCTGGTTTCCTGGAAGCAGAGCCTAAAACAGGGCTTCAGGGATACAGTGTTTTAAAAGAGTTGTCTTAGGAGCCAGGGACCAAGGGAAGAGGAATAAGCAGAGGAAGAAGATGAGGTCACCACTGATTTCTGACTTCCGCCTTACCCCACAGGGAGCTCAGGACGGAAGTTGCACCACAGAGCTGGTTCTAGCTTGAGGCAAGGGTTAGACTTTTGTTCTCTTTATCAGTTTGTTTATTGGCTGCCCCCACCCTGGAGAAGAGGGTGTTGAGATGCTACCTTCCAGAAGAGGTGGCTTCCTGAAGTTGGAGGCAGGTGGGAGACAGAGGTGCTGCAAAAGTAGAGGGGAGCTGGTGGGGAGCATACAGGATCCACCATAGCCTGACTCCCACCTACTACAGAGGAGGAAACCAAGGTCCAAAGAAAGTCAGTGACTTGCTGAAGGTCATACAACTCAGTCCTTGAACTTGGGGTGATTTTGTCAACATGTCCCATATTTTCATCCACAAATCCTCAAAGCCTGACGACTTCCCCTGGTGGAATCTGATTCTTGGCCTTGCTCAGCAGAGCCAATGACTGCTGGACTTCAGGGCATGATGCAAGACATCTCTTTAAAACCTGTGCCATATTGACTGTTTTCAAGACCTTGACATTGCTGCCTTTGTAGCTTAGACTGCAGTGAATTGCTCTCCCTTTATGCTGGTGCCTGGGGGTGACTTCATTGTGAAAGGGGCTATTTTAAAAAGCAAAAAGAAGCAATATCCTCTCCAATACATTTCCCGGATGGATAAAAACGTATTCTCAAATGCATGTGAATGTTGAAATCATTGAATTCACAGCTGGAAAAGGAATTTCAGAGACCGTCTGTGGAGTACAGGAAATATTTTCAGTACCAGCAATAGGGCACCACATACTTTCTTCACTCACCTTTTCCTCTGACGGGTTTTGACTGTAAGCCAGCAGGTAATAATATGGTTAGGTTAATTCCTCCCCCCCCCCCCAATTTTTGAATCAGACACACGTGGGCAATAAAATAATAACTAGAATTTCCTGTGGCTTCACATAAAGCCTACCAGAGCTTTTAATCTGTGTGAGAGAAGCTAAGCTACCACCTGAGCTGGTATCATTCCAACCCAAAGCAAAGAAGCTTGACATTTAATTAACCTGTGTGACCTGATTGTGGGCAAATGTAGACTTCCCAGGAGGCATTCTGAAATATGAAAACAGCTCTTGGATCTCAATTTCAACCTGAAAATATATCTTGGAGTCTGGGAATGTCGGTCCACTAAGATTCGGTAAAGATTTTCATATTACAGATGGGGAAACTGAGGGCTAGAACAAGGAAGAGAATTTCCCAAGGTCACATGGTGAAGAAGACACAAAACTAAGACTAAAGCTCAGATGATTCCTTAGGACTCCGCATCAAAAGTAAGGCCCAACAAGATCATGGAGTGGCTATGTGTGTGGTAAACTGTAGAGCTCTCTACCTTGGTGATAGAGTCCATCTCTCAAGTCCATCCTCTTAAAAAATTGCCCTGATAAACAGCAGGATGTGAAAAGTCAGCAGGAACACGGAAACGCTCAGGACTTTACAGTTTTTAATGAGGAGAACCAGGACATTTTCCTGGCGTCTCTTGAAGGTGATCCCTGTAGCATTGACGGATGGTCCTTGCCCATTTTAATAGCAGCCTGGTGGTGATATCATAGCAAATAAATTTAAGTGACATGTGGAGAGCAATTGCAGAATTTAAACTCTAACCAAGAGCTGTACTTTTTTTTTATTCTGAAGATGTGACATGCAGCTGATTGACCTGCAATCTTGAGTCATATTTACAGGACAAGAGCTTTCTTGGCAGTAACTTGAATCAGTTCGTGATCTTCAAGTCTAATAGGATAAGCCAGCAAGAAAAGCTGGGTATGTGTGGCTCTTACTTCGAGAAGGGCTGCAGTCATTATTATTCTCCCTTGTAACCACTGAGTTCACTGCCACTCAGTGGGGTTAGGCTGCCCACCCAATGTGCTGCTCTTACTAGGGAGAGTTGCTTCGAAGACCGCAAGGAAGATGTGGCATGATTTGAAGAGTTCTGCTGAATTGCTTCCTTAGGACCTCTCCTCCTGCTGAGCTTAAACTTCCATTAAAGTGGCTCAATTCAATTGCATTCATTGATATCGAAGCTGGTAGGGAACACAGAGAGAATATTTTAACTGCCATCTTCAGTGTACAAATTGGAAAACAGAGACTCACACTGGAGTATATCCTGCCTATGGTCACAGTTAACAACACAGCCGGAAGTAGGACCTAGAACTGTTGACCCTTCCTGAAGGGCTGATTTTGCTGCATCCCGCAGCCTTCACAAATGAACAAAAATATAATGGGTATCATCAAGCTCAGCTGTGGACAACCTAGCCACACATTCATTCTTTCAAGGAATACTGTGCTGAATATTATATGCAAGGCACTATTCTAAATACAGAGAACATAGTGATAAATAAGATAAAGGTCTTGTTTTCACAGACTTCTAGAGAGAGGGGGAAATTGATAAATGAATAAACAAATAGATAACATGAAAGAGTTACAAGTCATAGGAGGAACACCTCAGGCAGAGTGAGCAGTAGGTGCAAAGGACCTGGGGTGAGAATTAGCTTGATGTATATAAGGAATAGAAAAAAGAACAGAGTAGAGTGGAAAGAACAAGATGAGAATCTTAGGGCATAAGGTTGGAGAGTTAGGTATGCCTGGACCTCCCAATATAGAGTCTATGGAATTGTTTCACTCAGAATAAACAGATTGAGATGATATTTTAAAGGTCACTCTCATTGTGACATGGAGGTGTGCATATAAAGAGTCAAGGGAAGAGGCTTTTGCAGTAGTCCAGGTGACCACTGTTGCAACAGAGAACTTAGTGTGTTCTGATTCTGGGTGTGTTTGAGAGTAGAGTCTTGTTAATGGATTGGGTGAGAGTATGAGGAAAACAAAGAAGATAAGAAATGATGGCTTCCATAGCTGAGTAAATGTTGGTGCCACTTACTGAGATGAAGAAATATGAGGAAGGGATGGATTTTATTTGTGGAGGGAGGTAGTTGGATACAAGAGCTCTGTTTGGGATGTTTCGAACATTAAACCCATTAAACCCATTAAACACCCAAGGGGAGACTAAAAGTGTACAATTGATATATGAGTTTGTTGTTCGAACTCGTACACAGGCCAGACTAAAACACAACAAGTTTAAAAATAAAAAGCTAAAAAAATAAAAGTAAAAATAAGACGTCAAATTTAGAGTCATTAGCATAGTTTTTGCGGTTTAGTAGACCACAACCTATGGGCCAAATCTAAATCTACTGCTTGATTTTGTAAATAAAGTTTTTTTAGCACATGGCCACATTCATCCATTTACACATTGTCAGTGGCTGCTTTTGTACTATAACAACAGACTACCTGGCTTAAAAAACCTAAAATATTTGCTATCTGGACCTTTATGGAAAATTTGCCATCCCCTGGCATGGTTGATAATCAAAGCCATGGGAGTAGATAGTAGTTCCCAAGGAGTGAGAATATAGAGAAGAAAAATGGGTAAAGGACTGAGCACTAGAGTATTTCAACACCTTGAGAGCTGGAAGAGAAAAGGGGCCAGCAAAGGAAATCAGAAGGAGTAGGCAGCAGGAAGGGCAGAAATGAGGGGAGTGTGGTGTCCTGGGGTGACTGGCTCTGTCCGATGCTGTCTATAAGTAGAGTGAGATGAGGTCTAACGTTCAGCCATTGGATTTGGCAAGATGGCAGACACCAGTGACCTTGAAGAGGGATATCTCACAGGAGGGGTAAATATAATAGCGTAACTCAAATAACATCAGGAAATAAAATGGAAGGTGAGGGAATGGAGAGAGTGGGAGCAGATCACTCCTGAGTGACAACTGGAAGGAGAGAAATGGGCATGTGGCTGGAAGGGGTCATGGGGCATAGAGAGTTGTCCTTAATCTGGGAGATACTTCAGCATGGATGTGTACTGACAGGAATGGTCCAGTAGAGGGACAACGTCATGATGTAGGAAAGACAATGGATGTTGGAAGAAAGAAAATCCTTGAGTAGGAAAGTGTGTGGAGCCCTAGCATGGGCCAGAGAGGACAGCCATAGATGGTACCAGAGGCAAGTCCTCTGCTGGAATAGGATGATTGCAGCTAGGTTGGTTGATTTTTGAGGCGGGAAGTTTCCATAGTTATTTTTTTTTTATTGTTTCCATGTTATTTTTACAGGGAAACAGCAGGTATATACACTTCCATGCATACCCAAGAGAAATAAAAACACATGTCTCCTCAAACTTTGTATATGAATGTTCAAGCATTATTCATAGGAGCCAAAAAGTGGGAATATCCCAAATATCCATCAACTGATGAGTGGAAAATAATATGTGGTATATCTGTACAGGGGACAATTGTTCAACAATAAACAGGAAAGAAGTACTGATACATGCCACGGCATGGAATAACCTTGAAGCCATTATGCTAGGGAGAGAAGCCGGTCACCACAAAAGATCCCATATTGTATGACTCTACCTCTATGAAATGTCAAGAAGAGGCAACTCTAGAGGGACAGCAAGTCAGTTAGCAGTTGCCTAAGCCTGAGATGGGGTTGGAAGGAAATGGGATGTGACTGTTAATGGGTATGAGGTTTCTTTCTGGGTCATGAAAAGGCTCTAAAACTGATCATGGTGATGATCACACAACTCTGACTATACCAAGACACGTTGCATTTTAGACTATAAATGCGTGGGTCCTGTGGTATGTGAATTATATCTCAATAAAGCTGTTACAAAAATAGGAAAAAGCATCAGCTGTCACTTTAGTCTGCTCAGAATGACATAACAACTTAAACAACAGAAATGTATTTCTCCTGCTTCTGGAGACTGGAAGTTCATGACCCAAGTATCAGCTGACTTGGTCCCAGGTGAGGCTTTCCTCCTGGCTTGCGGACAGCTGCTTTCTTGCTATGCCCGCAGATGCGCACGCAAACACACACACACACACACACACACACACACACACAGCTCTCTGGTATCTCTTCTTCGAAGGGCACTAACCCCGTCACTAAGGCCCCACTCTCATGCCCTCATCCGGGCCTGATTACCTCCCAAAGGCCCCATCTCCAAACACCATAATATTGGGGTTAGGGCTTCAACATGTGGGTTTTGGAGAAGAACACATATATTCGGTCTATCACAGCTATAGAAGGCGTGCCTTGGAGAAGGAGGGGGAGACGTGAAACAGCCATCTTGGAAGGGGGCCATGAATTGTCTGTGCCCCTATTAGAATCGCTGGATATCACTGAAGGCAGTCCTCAAGTGTATCATCAAAATTTAAAGAGATGTCCCTCAGCACAGTGGTTTATTGTAGCTGTTGTTTTCAACTGTGTTTTCTTATAATGTGCAGGTCAGGGGTAGGCAGAGAGCCTTGCGTTTAAGCAGGGCTGGCGCTTCAGAGGCACAGTAAGAGCAGATGGAATTAAGAGTTTATCCAAAGCAATTATGAACCTTGGACTCTATGGTGGGGAGGGGAAGATGAGAAGATGAGGAGGGTTGGGGGGATGGTGGGTGAAAATGAGAGGGGCAATGGAATGGGGTCCTAGTGGGGTCAGTGAAGTGCTGGAGTCATGAGGCAGAGCGAGTGAGCTGGGAAAAAGAAGGGGGTGGGTGGTCGAAGCGTGGCATGTTGGTCTGGGTTCTCCACAGGTAGATGTATGTACGTATGTATGTCTGTGTGTTTGTGTATATATATATATATATATATATATATATATATATATATATACCTATAGGATATACCTCTGTTATAGTGTAGTATATATAATATGTCATATATACCACATCATGTCATATTGTTTCCTATTTCCTATCATATTATAATAAGTTGGCCCATTTATGAAGACGCAAGATCTGCAGCCAGCAGGCTGGAGCCCGAGGGGAGCTGATGGTGTACTTTCAGGCCATGTCTGAAGGCTGAAGTCTGATGTCCCATCTCAAAACAAGTCAGGCAGAGGGCGTTCCCTCTTACTTTAGGAGAATCAGCCTTTTTGTTCTTTTCAGTCCTTCAGTGAGGCCCACCCACATTGGGGAAGACTTATCTGCTTTACTGAGTCTATGATTCAAATGCTAATTTCATCCAGAAACAACCTCAAAGACCTATCCAAAATAGCACTTCACTAAATGTCTGGACTCCCCATGGCCCAGTCGAGTTGACACATAAAATTAACCATCGCACACGGTATGCTCAGAATTGAGATCTGGGAATTGGAATATTTATTGATGCTGGCAAAAAGAGACATAGGGTGTGATTTGGATTTTGTTTCTGTATTTTTGTAGGGAGAGAGGACAGAAGCATGCACGTGGTGCTACTTTGAGGCCAAGGGTTTTAAGAATCACAAATCCATAAAGGATTATGTTATGGACTGATTGTGTCCCCTTCAAAATTCATATGGTAAAATTTGGACCTTAGAATGTGAATGTATTTGGAGATAATGCCTTCAAAGGAGTCATTAAGTTAAAACAAAGTATTTAGGGTGGACCCTAATCCAATATGACCAGTGTCCTTATAAGAAGGGGACATTTCAACCCACAGAGAGACCCCAGGGATGTGGGGTAAAATGGAAAGACCATTGAAGACACAGGAGAAGACGGCCATCTGCAAGCCATGGAGAGAGACCTCAGAAGAAACCAGCCCTGCCACCACCTTGATCTTGGACTTCCAGCCTCCAGAATGGTGGGAATATAGACATCTGCTGTTTAAACTATCAGTCTGTGGTATTTCATTATGGCAGCCGTGGAAAGCTAACATAAGTTAAAAGGAGAATAGCATTTCATCCAATTGGGGGAGAAATAAATTCTTCAAACACCTGGATCCATGGAGATAGGTGACCTCCTCAGTGCTCAAAAGATTTCAACCACCATGCTGATTGTGGGTCACTGAGGCCAGAGGAGCCTTCGAGGCAGAGATTGGTTATTTCATAGTACGTGTGTGCACGTGCATGTGTGTGTGCATGCATTAAAAAGGGAGGGCCTTACAGGACCAAAAGCATAGAGACAGGAGAGCATGAGGTGGGTTTGGGGCAGTGAGAATTTGAGCTTAGTAGCTACACCCAGTGAATGACAAGATTAGGCTGTGGAGGTGAGCTGTGAGCGCTGTGAACATGGCTCTAACGAGTGGCCCCACTTCTCCAAGGCTGGATAAGAGAGATGGAGCTACTCTTAACGCAGAAGTTACTTGAAGGGAAGGATGAGCCAATGGGTCGTCATCGTGGAGGTGACAGTGCGCATAGAGCCCATGTGTGAAATGCAGACAGGAAGTCACTGGAGGCACCTGGAAATGTTGACGGGGAACGAGTCTGCCAGCCACATAGGGCTTGAGAAACTCAGAGAACATTGAGTCTGCAAAGAGTACCTGAGTTTAGGGGTCCCTTAGGAGGGAGTAAAATGGGGGAGATAAACTAATGGAAAGAATATCTGCTAAACACAAGCTAAGTCTCAGACACTCTCCGAGGCCCTTGATGCCCACAATCTCAGCTCCTTCCCACAAAGGCCCCGTGAAAAGGGAGCTATCCACCCCTACCTTGCAGATGAAGAAACAGGTTCAGGGAGGAACAGTCACATGCCCCCAATCCCAGACTGAGCGATGAGCCCAAATCTCCCTGCCAGGTTCCTCCTCTCCATACTTTTGTGAGGACTGACTGCCTGGCCAGGTGGGCCATAAGCCCAGTCCTGGCTGACAAGACCCCACCCACTCCTCGGGGCAGGAACATGCATCATTCAAGTGACCACAGGAGTTCAGTTTCCACCCAGGCTTCTCCGGGTTCTTAAAGGCCACGGGACTAGCGATCAAAGGTTGAGGGCATTTGGGTGCAGGGAATAGGGGACCCGGAGGCCAACAGGGGATGTAACAGGTATGCCGGGAGCTCTTTGAACTCCAGCAGAGGCTGACCTTTCAGAGCACAACTGACCAGTTAGGGGGCAATTCTTTTCCATCAGGACCCTTCCAAGCAGAGACGCAACTTCTCGTGCTCTGCGGCCTGAGCCCGTCCACGTTAACCTTCCGCCGCAGAAGGCCTGGGGGACATGGTAATGATTTCTCTTTATCGAACGCCTGCTATAGAGCAGGTGCTCCAGACAAAGGGCCTGCAGCTTAGAATAACCGAGGATCCCTTGCGGGACACTCACATCAACTCAGCAGGAGGGTGAGAGCCCTTGTTCCCCGGGCAAGCGCCAGAGCGATCCCCCTCCAGGGGCCTATTGGGTGGACAGTATGGAAGCATTTCCCATTTCCACAGCCTTGCTGAGTGCATCATGGAGCCACTGCTCCTGGTCCGCTTGCCTGGCAGGGGGTGGGCTGGGGGGGGGGGGGCAGAACATCTGAGCCTTCCGCATCTTCACTGCCACGGCCAAGCCTCTCGGGTAGTTTCTGCTTTTCTGGCAATTTCAAGCCTTCTCCCCAAGGGCTCAGGGGCTGCCTTTCTCTATTCTGAGAGGCGTTTGACTGAATTCAGCACAAAATCAAAGGCTGTTCTCCTCGATTTTTCTCCTTCCTCTGTTAGGGAATTTTCTGTTTCATTAGAGCATATTTGAGCAATTGGTACTCTTTACCAGGAAGATTTCATGCTCACAACGATCCCACTGGGCCGCCCCTCCAGATAGCCCTTATTTTCTGAGCTAGTGGTTAACCGGGGGCGAATTCGAGGAAATTGATTAGCGTGTAACCACATGTATGAAAGCCTCTGTCTCTCAAGTCAGCTGCCTCCTCTCCCTTGCAGTCTAGATCCCAGCCCTGGTAGCATCCCTGGACGCAGAGTCGAATGCCTGGCTTTCATCCCTCCCTGTCAGTCACGGGAAAGGCTCAGTGGGCCTGGAGCAGGCGTACAAGGCCACTGCAGAAGTTGGGTATAATGTGAGATCGGATCCCAGGGAGCTAAGGAAGGAGGGATAAACTTGGGACCAAGGGGCAGGGCCAGGGAGAGCCAATGAACTCATCTGCTGAGAACGTGCTGCATGTCAGACTTTCCCTGGCATCTTTTAAGCTCAGTGTCACAGATGGGTTCTCTTATAGCGTAACTCTACCCTCGCGTCTTCTGTGTGAAACCCTCTGAGGGCACCTGGGAACCCACAGAATGAAGATCCAAATCCCTTTTGAGGCTGTGGAAGGTGCCCGAGCCCTGGGCCCTGCCTTACCTGGACCCTCTACCTTCCCCACAGCTGGGCCCATCCCTGACCACACATAGGTTGCAGATGGTTGCCTGCAGAGATCCCCTCCCACCTCTGAGCTGCCACCTATGCTGATCCCTTCCTCCAGATACCCTTCCTTCATCTGTCGGATAATACTTGTTTGTTCTTTAAGTGTGTTCTCCCCCAGGCCAGGACAGGTGTCCTTTAAATTTTTACATGCACTTCCCAACCTTCCCCCAGCCCCCAAGCTCTATCCAAGACATGGTCCACTGCATGGTGTCTCTTGTCTCCTCTGCTGGGAGGTGAGCTCATTGAGCACCGGACCTAGAGCTTTCATCCCTGAACCCTGCCCCCCACCCCCTGCACCCTGGGTGGCACTGAAAAATGTGTTTGAACGTCCAAGTCCATTTGCAGACGGGCTGTCAGAGTACCAAATGCCTGTCCAAAGTGAAAGCTCCTGGTAGCCAGTTACTTTTCGGCGCCCAGGGAAGTGGCTGGAGCCCCTCGGACAACCTGAAGCCAAGCGAGGCAGCCGAGGGCATTAGTGGATGTGGGCGTGGAAAGACCCACATTTCCAGCAAGTTCGACAACAAAAATCACTAGATGATGGAGCTTCCTAGCTTTTCGTGCTTGGCCATCTCGGAAGGCAGCAGAATGCTCCAAGCTAAGCCCGTCCATTTATCCCCCCAGTCGGAAGCTATCATTAATAGTAGAATGGCTCCGGAACGGCTAGCTTGGCCTTGTTCTCTTGTTCCAAGCACGGGTGCCTTGCCTCCCAGCATAGAGCCCGGCATTCACTCACTCACTCACCAGCCCGTTCATTCATCCAACACGTGACCTACTGAGCCCTTTGCTAGTGTCTGGCACTCCAGTGACGGTGGCAGACTGCAGGCTCCCGAGGAATGAGCACTGTGGTCGATTTAAACACAGAAGAGGGCTCCTCACCCGGCCAGGGCTTCAAGGAAGGCCAGGTTCCCTCATCTTGCAGTGGAGACTGCAGTGGTTCATTTCTGAGATGCTTTGGAATGCGAAGAAAATGGCGGCCCCAAATGGGCTTGGCCGGCCCAAGGTAAGGCCTTCTGGGGACTTGGAGCCGGTTTCGTGAAACAGGTCATGTCTTCCTCTCAACAGCACCAGCCAGACCCTTTCTCCCTCGGCCGCCTGAGGCAGCTGCCGGCTGGTCTAGCCTCCCAGCAGGAGGGGAATGTGGAGGGAGCCAGGCTTGGGGGATCCATGGCCTTCCTTGGAGGGGTCCTTCCTAACACTCACAGTCTGGGCGTTGCCGGGTGGCCTTGTCTCTGTCTTGTTCCAAACATGGCCAAGGACTGGCTTATCTTGGAAGAGTACTGTTTACCCGGCCACAATTAGGGCTGGTTTTCACTTGGACACGATCGCCCGTGGCCCTTTGCTGCACACACCCGAGCCTGCTGCCCCTGGGGATCCCGCTGCGTGGACCAGGGGCTCCCATTTGCAGTAGCAAATCAGTTCTTCAGTTTTCTGCCCTTGCTGTCTTCCCACTGGCCTTGACCCTGTGCGAAGGATGCAAGGGTGACCCCTCCTCCTCCTCATGAACACCAGTTGGCACCAGGTGGACTTCTGAGTCAAGTAAACTCCCCCCTGATCCACACCCAGCACTCCTCTACCTACATGTGGGTGGTTCAGCCTCCTCTTTTCAATCAGCCGGGTCTTCAAGGGCAGGGAGCTTCATTTTCCCTTTCTCTTATCTTCCTTCCAAATTGAGTTCAAACCAGTAGACATTCCAGGAATACAGTAAACGTCACCTGATTTGCTGAGGTCAGATGAACTGGGAGACCTGAAATAAGACATTATGGGAAGTTTTTCCAAAAATTTCCCCCATCAGTGAGGGCTCTAACTTGTCTTTACTGGGATGGGTTGGGGATAAGTTGGAAATAAGTTGTTCACCCTGGAGGCTGATGCCTGTGGCATCAGAGAGAGATCAGAGTTCTCCAGAGAAACAGCATCAATAGGATGGATGATGGATGGGTGGATGGATGGATGGATGGATGGATGGATGGATGGATGGATGGATAGATAGACAGACAAGATAATAAGGAATTGGCTCACACACTTATGGAGGTTGACAAGTCCTAGCTCTGCAGTTGGCAAGCTGGAGACTCTGAAAAGCCACTAGTGTAGTTCCAGTCCAAAGGCCAGCAGGCTCATATTTCAGTTTGAGTCAGAAAGCAGGAAAAACTGACATCCCAGCTCAAAAGCAATCAGAAAAGGAGAGTTCCCTCTTACTCAACCTTTTATTCTATTCAAGCCCTCAACTGATTATATGAGGCCCACTCATGGGGGCGGGAGGGGGGGAATGGGCTGGAGAGGACGAAATCTGCTTTACTCTTTCTGCTGATTCAAATGCTAATCACATTCAGAAACTCCCTCGCAAACACATTCAGAATAGTGCCTAACCAAATATCTGGGCCCAGTCAAATTGACACATAAAATTAACCCTCATGGGGGCGCCCTCTGGATGGCTCAGTTAGTTGAACGTCAGTCTCTTGACTTCAGCTCAGGTCATGATCTCACGGTTCATGAATTTGGGCCCCAGATCAGGCTCTGCACTGATAGTGCAGAACCTGCTTGGGTTTCCATCTCCCTCTCTCTCTGCCCCTCCCCCACTTGCTCTCTATCTCTCTCTCAAAAAATAAATAAAAATTTTAAAAATTAATTAAAAAAATTAACCATCCTAGGTAGAATCTTGTACCAGACTTCTTTGTATTGATCTCACCACCTTGCAGTGCTGTTCACCATCTGACGAGAAAAGCGTAGCACTGTCAACCCTTGTGCCCTGGACATTTCCTCTCTGTGTGAATTTGGACATTCCGCACAACCTTCTGTGTCTAAGCCGCCTCATCAGGGAGATGGAGTTATTATAGAAATCATGCTGTGTTGTGGACATCTGAAGACAGTGGCCGTGTGAAACACTGAGCACTTTGTCTAGTGCATAATCACTACTCAAAAATTGAGTTTCTATCACTGACTTTAATACAAACTTCTCTCCCTGCCCCTGTGCTCCAGACTATGGTCTATGGAGAAAAATGCACAGGGCTGGGATCCAGAGAGACCAAAGCTCTCTCTAACCTTTGCAGCTGCACATTTAGAGCAAATCACCCACGTCCTCTGTGCCTTGCATCCCTCATTTGTACATAGGGATTATGTGACCTCACTAGATGGATTCGAGGATTAGAGACAATGTCCATACAGTGTTCAGACGATGCAAGCCACCCAACTTCTATAAGTTGGCATAAACGGCTGAGACAACATCTGTCTTTCATTAGCACCCCCAGGGAACACCTAGCACTTAGTAAGCACTCATAAAGTTGGATTCGGTGGCTTTGCATGATGAAGAAATGTGACTCTACTTATACCCAGAAGCCATTCTTGGAGACTGCACTCCACATCATAGCCACAAAGTCTCTGGAAAGGCAGTTAGTGCCACGAACAATGGTTAAGCTCTTGTTAGCACCCAGTCTAAGTGAGCTGAGGGAAAGCAAGATGGCTGGCCAGAAGAAGGGCAAGGCCATCTCTCAACTCTGGGTGGCTGGGAGTGGACACACAGAATCAGTTGTATTTGGGAGTGATTCAGAATGAAGTGCCAGAACATTCCAGACCCCTGAGCTTAACTGTCTCCTGCCCTGGAAGACAATGAGTCCTGGGTGGCAGTACCATCTCTCTGTACGCTAGATCTACTGAGCCCCGAGCCAGCGTCCCACTGACCAATGGCCTTCCTTATGTCAACCTGGTGTTTCCAGTCTGTAAAGTTCCTGAATCTCCTCACATCCTTGAGAGGCAGGCCAGATAGCCTCCCATATTCCATAAGAGGAAACTGAGGCTCAGAGAATACAGGGATTTGCCAAAGGCCACACAGCTAGTAAGCGGCAGCTCTTCTCGCTCTCACTTTGGTGTCTTTCTCCATGAAGACAAAACTGGAGTCGTTCCAGGGCCTCCCTGGTGGCTGGGCAGGCAGAAAGTGCAGCCCACAGCTGTGTTCCTGGCTGGCAGACATCCCCAAGTGGCTGGAGGTGGACCATGGCTTGTAGAACTCACTGAATCTAAGCCACCATGACAGGAGCCATGCTTCTGCCTCCCTGGCCAGCGTGAGCTGTCAGGATACATGTCTGTTCTCCAAGTTGTGTCTTCCTGACACTCGTGAGCCTGCGCCCTTGGCTCTCCCTTCCCGCTCCCCTCCTCCTCTTCCTTCTTTATTATCTGCCCCTTCTCTTCCTTCTTCCTCCATAATCTCTTGTCTTGATCAGACTGCAGCAGAAAAGCTCCACATTTTAATGGAGTGGACTTGGTGTAAGGTCACCGATACTCTTCAAATTCATTCAAGGGACGCTTGTTTTCAGTCCCATTTTAAGTCCGGGGTTCTGAAGCTGATGACATCCACAGTGACTGGCTCTGGAAAACAGAGAGTACTTGGAATTCTATTATGTTTCTTTGTGGGTATGTTTTTATGTGAATTGGGAGTCGAGGGTATGTCATTCATCAGGTTCTTAAAATGGTATAAATCTGGAAAGGCCAAAGCCTTTATCAAAGCCTTATTCACTCTTACTTAACACACCATGATCAGAAAGCGGTGTGATGTGGCTTTCTGGTCCATAGCAAAGTAGCAGAAACTAACGAGAAGGCAGACAGAAGGGTCAAGACCCAAGCAGGCTGACATCTGTGAGACATGACATGAAAAGAGCTGGATTTGTTTGTTTGTTTGGGTTATTTTTCCCAATCATTTGCTTCAAGATGAGTGACTCTTTCCCATTATGGAAAAGTAACATTAAGAAGACTCTACTCTTGCACTTGATCATGTTGCCTAGGGAAGGTGACTGACTTCATTCTTGTAAATATCACATATTTAGAGGAGAAACAGAACAACGCCCAGTGAGAAGGAATGACGTAATCTGAAGTTGGTGAAAATGTAGTCAGAAGAGTGGGAGAAGCTCTGGGCACAATGCGGTTGGGGTGGCCTTTGGCATCAAATGATCTATCTGTGGGTTGAGCTAATTGCTGGAAAGCTTAGGAGCCATGGGTCCAACTAGAGCCCAGCTCTTGGGCTGATAGCTGGTTGAGATCATTTTTGCATTGTCACATGCAGTCTTGTTCATACAAGGAGCCACTGGGATGACCATTAGGTGATACCAACATGTGGGGCAGGTGGATTTATTGATTGAAAGGCTCATGCTCCAGTGGAAGAAGTCAGGCTTTGAAGTCGTAAGGTTTAGGTTCAAATCTTGGCAGTACGACTCACTGGTTGTACAGTTTGGGACAAGTTTCTTCACTCTGTGACAGTCTCCTTCCTTGAACATAAACTAGGGGTGAATCATTTGATTACAATGATTTAATGAGAGAGTACGCAAAAAAGTACTCGGCCTGAGGCTTGATGTGTAAATTCTCTTCCTCCCCCATGAAGACCTGTTTATCTAAAGGCTTTAGGGGCCCTCAGCTTTTTGGAACAGGAAAGTCTGAAAGTAAGAAGGGAACGTCTGGGCATAAGGAAAAAAGTTGGTACAAACTCAAGCGTGAAACCCTACTCAGAATCTCAATGTTTCCCATTTTACCCATATGTCTAACTAGCTTGATTATTTAGGTTTTCAGTCTCTTGTTGATTAGAAGTTGAATTACAATCAGATCAATTAAGGGAGAAAGTATTATATTCAGGCATAATATTGCCAAGAATAGCCACTGAACAAAAAATTTTAAAAGCTAAATCCTACACACAGACTCAGAGAGGGGACAGCAGACCAGTTTGCTAGGGCTGCTGTGACAGAGCACTGTGAGCTGAGAATCCTGACAAGGGAGGATTCTTGGGAGGTCCCATGGGTCTGGAGGCTACAAGTCTGGAATCAAGGTGTCAGGAGGGCTGGTTCCTTCTGAGGGCCCCGAGGAAGGATCTGTTCCGGATCTCTCTCCTGGCTTCCAGTATTCGTGAGCAATCTTGGGTATTCCTTAGTGTAGAAGCATCTGGTTGATCTTCACCTTGATCTCCAAGTGGTGTTCTCCCTATGTGCATTCTGTCTCTACATCCCCCTTTTCCATAAGGACACCAGTCCTATTGGATTTGGGGCTCTCCCCATCCAACGTGGCCTCATATTTATTTATTTATTTTTGAATTTATGTTTTATTTATTTTTGAGAGAGAGAGAGAGAGAGAAAATGAGCAGAGGAGGGACAGAGAGAGAGGGAAACACAAAATCCAAAGACAGGCTCCAGGCTCTGAGCTAGCTGTCAGCACAGAGCCAGATGCGGGGCTCAAACCCACAAACTGTGAGATCATGACCTGAGCTGCAGTCGGATGCTTAACCGACTAAGTCACCCAGGTGCCCCGGCCTCATCTTAACTAATGACATCTGCAATGGCCCTTTGTCCAAATAAGGTCACATTCCAAGACATTGGGGTTCAACATATGAATGGAGGGGGGCACACACTCAACCGTAACAGACAGAATCTGGAGTTACTTAGTTCGAGGGCAAGCAAGTAGCATATACTTCCTGAAAGAGTTACTATATTGGGCCCCCCAAACAATAAATGGTCATCAGAATGACAATCTTATTGAGAAGAGACAATTTTTTCCAACATCTATACACCTCAGGACATTTCCTATTTAAAAAAATGACTCATGTCAGAAAAAGAAGCTAGGAGTTCAAAGCTCACTTATATGGACCCACTGCTCACCGGGCACACGACGGCCAGCACAAACGCGCCCAGCACGTCGCTTCTCCAGGACATGGCCAGCGGCGGCGGAGAGAGCCCTTAACGGCACGAGCTTAGCTTTGTGGTTTTAACCTGGAGCTTTAGGAGCACTCAGACACTGTGTACCTAAGATCCTGTGTCCCATGGGGTCTCTGCCAAGCAGAAGACTGGCAGGCACTTAGACAGGAAACCTGGAAAGCTCTTCTGCCAGATATAGGCCACCTGAACTAACCGGGAAGCAGACCAGGGTCCAATCACATGCTCAGAGGTAGATTCCACAGCATTGCTGCCTTTCCGGAATCACCTCTTTCTAAGGAGTGTGTTAACACTGCTGGCTGTGGATTGTTTACACTGTGCAGCAAGATGTGACACAGACAGCACCTGTTGCCGGCGTCACCTGCCTTGACATTCACATATGGGTCAGAGGCAGTCTGAAGTGGCAGGCAGAGCACCTGGAGAATCAGAACACTTGGCTCTGAGCCCCGACTTCCCACTTCCCAGCAGGGTGAACCTGCAGTGCCTTAACCCCTCTAAGTGCCAGTGTTTAATCTGCAAAACACTGGAGACTTCCACATGCGGTGATGATACATCTGAAACAGGACAGTGGGTGTCAAAGTATCTTCAACACCTTAAGGCGTGAAATGGAGGCACTATGTAGAGTCTGTGTCCCACCCAGATTTCTGTAAGGGGCTGATGCACCCCTACCCCAGATGTTGCAGATGTTGACTGCTAACAGCTCATGCTTGCGTCCTTTTGGGGGGATGGCCCTTGGCTGCCGGGAGCTGCTTTGCCCAGAAGCGTAGGGCCTGGAATGTACGGCCACACTACACAGGAGTGCTCCGTGGCCAGTGGCTTCTGATGTGGGGTGTAACCACCCAGCCTTCCTGCCTCTTCCAGGACAGCCTCTGTGGCGCAATGCGCGCTCCAGAGCTCCCCATGGGGTCTGGTTGAGATTGCACCCCTCCTAAGCCACGTCTTTGCCTAGCATCTCTCCCCTTCCATGCTGCATGTTTCTCACTCCCTTGCAGGTTTCCCCTGAGAAGATTCCCTCCTTAAATGACTTACACAAGGATCCCAAGCTCAGACTCTGCTACAATGGAGCGTGACCTAAGCCTCTTGCTGTGCAGGAGTCTGTTTCTGTTGTCCCCATCTTGCATTATTTTTTCTTTCAGGGATGATGCCATGCCTGACATGACCCTGAGACCTCTGTGCTTACTGGTCTCTCTGCGCTGAGTGCTCTTCCCGCCAACCATCAGCTGGCTGCCTCCTTCTTGTCATTTGGATCCCAGCTTAAACGTCACCTGTGTAGAGAAGTCTTCCTAACTGCTCAATGCCAAGTGGCCATTTAAATTCCCCGCATTGCTCTCCGCTTGCTCTGCTTCTTGTGCATCCTTTATCACCTCATCCCTCCCCCTCCCTGCTGGCAAGTGAGCGTCTCTCTTCATCCCTGCGACAACACATTTGGGCTGAGGAGTCTCCAAGGGCTCTTCCCGCTTTCTATGCGTTGGGATCAAACATGAAGCAGTTAACATGCCAATAAAAACAGCAGACAAATGACAGCGTGACGGCTCCGTGGCCACCCACGGCGTGGCCTGCACAGACTCTTTTCCTCTGGGGGCCTGTGTCTTCACCTGTGACCCGGAGGCAGGTCAGGGTGACCTCCCACTCTCAGGCCTGCGTCCCTGATGACATTTAATGGTACTGTTCCTGGCACCCGGGGACACAGGACTCCTGGAGATCGGCTTGTCAGACCTTCTTTGTTTTCTGGGCTCTCTTTCGAGCAGTTGCATCCGGCTGACACACCGGCACGAAAATGCCTTTTTATTATTTCGGTGAGCTCGCCAGGCTTCGTCTCCTTGCCATTAGCCCTGTGTGCCTCGAACCTCGTCCCTTTCAGTCACAGATGCTGGAAAGAAATCCATTTCCCTGTCATCCACAGGCTCACAGAACATAGGAGTCGAATTTGCCAAACCAGGGAGCTATGTCCGCACAGAGACTCTTGAGTAACTATAATTACAGCATATCACATTCATTCATTTGTTTGTTCGTTCATTCATTCATTCATTCCTGCATCAACGCATACATGTATTCAGCAAATTCTTAGCAAGTGTCTATTATCTAGACTCTGGAAACACAGTAGTGAACAAAAGTGTGTGCCTCAGTTACCTGCTATCACGAAGATATTTCAGGGTGCCCTCAAGCACTGAAGAGAGAGCAACTAGCTCCCTATGTCTAGATAGATCTTGGAAGCCTCACCTGAGGACAGAACATTTTGGCTGGATTTTGAGGAATGAATAGGAGTTCCCCGGTCAAGAAACGGGTGGTGAGGCATTGCTGTACTTGTGCCAGATGGCTTGTGGGAGGGAGGCCAAGGGGGCAGCCAGAGAGGGGGGCAGACTAGGACTAGACCTCGAAGGCTTTGTGAACCATGCCAAACAGCTGCAGTTGATCTGGAAGGTGGGGGGGGGGGGCACCAAAAGGGTTCTGAGCAAGAGAGAGAGAGACATGATTCAAGCGGTTTTCGCAGGCTGGCAGCGTGGCTAAGTGTATTCGATTCCTGCAGCAGCTGTAACAAATCACCACAAACTGGGTGACTTAAAACAACAGGAACATTCTCTCACAGTTGCAGAAACTAGAAGCAAGTCCGAAATCAAGGGGTCTGCAAGGTGTTTGCTACTAGAAGGCTCTGGAAGACAGTCTGCTCCACTCCCCTCTCCCCACTTCTGGAGGTCCCAGGCAGCCCTGGGTGTTTGTGATGTTACAGATGTGCCCCTCCGGTTCTGCCTCCACCATCACACGGCCCTTTCCCCGTGTGTCTGTCTTCGCATGGCATTCTCCTCTATGTGTTCATTCTTTACTTTTTAAAAAAAATTTTTAATGTTTATTTTTGAGAGACAGAGACAGAGCATGAGACGGGGAGGGGCAGAGAGAGAGGGAGACACAGAATCTGAAACAGCCATCATGCTCCATGCTGTCAGCACAGAGCCTGACGCGGCGCTTGAACCCACGAACCACAAGATCATGACCTGAGCTGAAGTGGGAAGCTTGACCGACTGAGCCACCCAGGTGCCCCTATATGTCCGTTCTTATAAGGACATCGGTTACATTGAATTAGGGGCACCCTACTCCAGTATGACCTCCTCTTAACTGATTACATCTGCAGCGACCCTATTTCCAAATCAGGTCGTATTCTAGGGTGCTGGGGGTTAGGACTTTGGACATCATTGGTGGGGGGAACACAATTCAAGCCACAATGCTAAGCAATTTGCCCAAGGGCACACAGCTAGCACGAGTGCATGCTGCAGGGGCGAAGGTAGGGCCGGTGAGGCAGACACCCCATTTATAACTACCAGAAGGGAGTGGATGAGGGGCTTGCGGACACGGGTGTGGCACTGGGGAACTTCCACAGCACTTAACGTGGGACTGAAGGTCATCAGTCGTCCATGACAAGGTATGGGGGAAATAGCTGATGGAGTTATGGGAGATTAAATCCCACCCTCTGGTCACGCCTGGGGGCCATCGCCACCTCCCCTGTGGACCGTGGACCGCTCCTTCCCTCTGGTAACGCACGTAGCCCCTGGGAACAACTTGAAGCGCATCTCTGCCCATTTGGGTTCTAAACCATGAACGGTGCAGGATGAAGACGGCCACGCCCACTCCGAGGATGCCCGCCGAGGGCCACGCCCACTCGGACAGCACCCACTGAGCAGCCCCAAGTCTCCGCTGTGCTGCGTCTCCAGGAGGACTCGCGAACAGTACCCCTGTGCCGGCTCCTAGCGTCTCCTCGGAGCGCAGAGTGGGGCAACTCCGAGCCTCCGCCCTGCAGTGGCTCCGGCATCAGGAAGATCCAGCTTCACAACCAGCTGGGCCCCCTTGAGTACATCACTTGCCCTCCAATCCGGCTTGCTGCTCCCTGAATGGAGACGGTGCTGCTATGAGCCGCCCTTGGAGAGCTGGTGTGGAAAGGCCAGGAGGAAAACACAGTTCCAGATTGGGAAGGGTGGCCTACCCTTGCGGGGCTGGGAGGCTCCCACAGCGCCCCCGGAGATGGAGGAAGGCACCTGGGTCCTGCCAGCCGGGTGCAAGAGATCCAAACGGAGCTCACAGCCAAAGCTTCCGCCGAGCTGCTTGGAAGGCGTGAATGAAATATCAGACACGTGAAAGTGTTCTGAACACCCAAAAGCACACCATGCAATGCTTGCACTCACTGATGGTGAGCAGCACTGAAGTTGTGCACCCCGGGGAGGGTGCCACCCAGCCCTCCCAGCACCCATGTGCCGCTCCCGGAAACGGCAGCCTTTGCATTTTGTTGTATCCAAGAGCAATCCTGGAACTGGAAAGAAATATTAAACTGGCTTCGGAGGGGCATCCCCTTCCAATCTCCTCCTTCATCACCAGGTGCCTCTTTGGCAATGAAATTGCAACCTGCACATTGTTCTATCAAGAGGTGGCTCTGGAGGGAGGCGGTGTTCCCTTAGGTTGAGCCTGCCTTTGACCTGAGAGGGAAGAGTTAGTTTAGAGCACGAGTAATCAGGTACTCCCGTGGCTCCCGGTCCTGGGAAGCAGCCTCTCTCCAGCACTTTCCATGGCCAGGGGTCTGCGCTGACATTTCTGCGGGTTTTCCTGACGCTCTCTGCCTTTTTGAATATGAGTATCACAGTACAGGTGTTGCTTTGGGGACCTTCTTTGGGGTCCCTAGGCAACTCTCTGAAGCTGCACAGTCAAATGTTTGGTCTGGGACAATCTTCCCTCAGACCCAACAACCCTGGGAGACGAACAGAGCAAAGTTAGGGACCTCGAGGTCCCTATTGGAGGAAGAATCTTAGGTTCCATGTGTGAGAAGCGTCAGTTGCAAAGCTGGTTGCTGTGGAGGAAAGATTTCCAAGTCACTGCCCTCCAGCCTCGAGGCAGACACACCGGGGGTTTCCCTCCTCCCCTCCCTCCTGTAGCCCGTGTGAGCTCCAGACCCCCACGATGCCTCCAGAGGTCCGGCTTCCTCCTTCCCACGTGGCCCTGCTGCAAACCACAGAGCCCGTTTGGAGGTTTTAGAGATATTTAGAGCCGGAACCAGAGGGAATCATTATAGTCTTCTCTTTTTCTTTCACTGCTCCCAAATTGGGGGAAAAAATCTTTCCCGCCTCTGAACCCCTAAAGTTCTTGATTCTCCTGTTCACTCATGTATTCATTCATTCATTCATTCATTCATTCATCTACTCCCTCATTCCATACATTCGACAAATACTTAATAGCACTTACTCAGGGTCAGGCATATTCTAGACACTGAAGAACAGCTATAAGCAAAACAGACCAGGGGCGCCTGGGTGGCTCAGTTGGTTGAGTGGCCGACTTCGGCTCAGGTCGTGATCTCACAGTTCGTGGGTTCAAGCCCCATGTCGGGCTCTGTGCTGACAGCTCAGAGCCTGGAGCCTGCTTCAGATTCTGTGTCCCTCTCTCTCTGCTCTCCTCCACTCATGCTGTATTTCTGTCTCAATAATAAATAAATATTAAAAAAAAAAAAAACAGACCAAAGGCCCCATCTCAAAGAGCTGACAGAGGACAATTATGTGATAAGCACCTTCCAAGTGCCAGGCCCGAGGCAAACACCCGCCCCTCCCTCCTGGCTAGAAGCATCTCAGCGATGAAGAGTGTGGTCTGTGGAATCCAACAGCCAGGTTTCAAATCCACACTCAGCTACATAAAAGTTAGGCGAGCTCTGACCACAGCTTATAACCCTCTCAGAACCTCTGTTTTTGTCTATAAACCGAGGACAGTATCTTCCCTTAGGGTGTGATCATGCCATCGAATGAAACGATGCATGAACAGGGCACCACAGAACCATCATCAGCACACATTATCTCAACGAACAGTCACTTATTTTAATTGCTACCACTGTTCTTAAACACGACCTCCATGAGGGAGTGGGATTATCTCCTACCACCTGATTATATGCAGGCATCAGTTCATAAACACACACTGCCAGAGTTAAAGGAGCTCACAACAGAAATGTGGGTGAAATAATGTCAAAATACTTCGAGAAGAGGGCACCTGGGTGGCTCAGTTGGTTAAGCCGTTGACCGGCTCAGGTTGTGATCTCACAATTCGTGAGTTCGAGCCCCGCATTGGGCTCTGTGCTAACAGCTCAGAGCCTGGAGCCTGCTTCGGATTCTGTGTCTCCTTCTTTCTTTGCCCCTCCCCTGCTCAGGTTCTGTCTCTCAAAAATAAATAAATGTTAAAAAAAAATGTATCAATGGGGCTCGCACCCACAAGATCCAGGAGGCTGTAGTGAATTGGGAGACCACTCTTGAAGGTCTCAGGAGCAGACTCACTCACCTCAGGGCCCCGCACAGGAGCAGTTGGGAAAGCACCAGGCTGTATGAGAAGGGCATCCAACTACCAATCTCACAGTGTCTGCAGGGCGAGCAGGGACTGTCAGGATTCTCCCCAGAGATGGAGGAGCCAGTGGGTGCCATGTTTGCACTGTCCCTATGCGCTGCCCAAGTCATGGCGGGCACCATCCCGTGCGCTCCATCTTCGGGCAGGATTGCCAGGAGGGGAGCTTATATACACGTCTGGTGTTCCGTTTCTGTTTCTGTTCTTGTTTTTGTACGTCTGGTGCTCCAGTGTGTGCAACGGCAGCCCAGGGGACACCCTTTGAGCATCTGGTTCTGGTGTCCGGGTGGGGGGGGCTTGCATTCTGGGCCCCCCAGGACTGTGAGCTGAGAGGCGGTTCGTGGCAGCCTGCCTCCTCCAGGGCCCCGCAGAGCCGGCACCCCGGAACACACACTCAGGCTTTCCGGCAAAGAGGCCAGCGTACTTGGGGAACTGCCACCCTGGGGGACAGGCTCCAGGTTTGACACACGCGTAGTCCCCACTCCGGTGCTCTGGGGAGCACCTGCCAGGGGACATCATCGTGGCGCTCTCCCTCCTCCCCGGTGTGGCTCCTCAGCCCCTCCCAGAAGAGAGTGCACACACTCATCTGGAGCCCTGCTCTTTGCAGCTGTGGTGCAGAGACCCCCCCGTCGCCTGGTCTAGTGGCCAGCAGGCTCCACAATCCTGGTCCCACAGGACTGTATATATTTGCATATTTAAAAGCGGCTTCCAGTCACCCTGAAGCTAGGAGCCGCCTGAGGTCCCTCCCTCCGGCACGCTGACGGGTCTTGGCAGGGCCCCAATGACAGGAAGTATGAAAAATAAATCGGGCAGCTTAGATAATCCCAGAGTTTTGAGAGACACCAACAGTTCATCTCCTACACGAGATGGTTCCTTCAAGACTGGGAAAGGCAGGCTCTAACCCACTCCCCTGACAGCAACGGTGGCTTCTTGATGGCCAGAACTTTGTGTTCTTCAATGGTCTCTCCTGGGCACTTAGAACTGAACACGGCACATAGTAGGTACTCAACACATTTGTGTTGATGAGTGTAATTTCCCCCGGGGAAGGAGTGAGTCCAGGATGTGAGAGGAGGCAGTGTGCCCCCTAGCATTCGCTGAAGGGAACTGTGGGTAGAAGTTCTTCCTTCTTATCAAAATGGGAGATGTCGTCTTGCTCCCCCTCCCAGTCCCCGGAGGGTCTTCCTCACCTGACCGGAAGAGCTGATCTCTCTCATCTCCTGACAGGTCCTGCTATATGAAGGGCAATTTTCCAGAGCTTATGGGGAAAGTTGAAACTAGGATTGGATGGGGCGCCTTGGTGGCTCTCGGGTAAGCATCAGACTCTTGATCTCGGCTCAGGTGATGATCTCACAGTTCATGGGATTGAGCCCCGCGTCGGGCTCTGTGCTGACATCACAGAGGCTGCTTGGGATTCTCTCTCTCTGTCTCTCTGCCTCTCCCCTGCTCGTGGTTGATCTTTCCCTAAAAATAAGTGAACTTTATAAAAAAGAACCTAGGATTGGAACTGGCCTCGCTCTGTGGCTTGCTGCCGATCTCACTGGGGAAGGATGCAGCTTGCAGGCTACAGATTAGGAGGAAACAGTGTGTAATGTTGGAAAAAACTGGATGTCTGGGTTTGAAATCACTTTCAGCCACTTACAAGCTTTTTGAACTTTACCTCTGTCATTTAACCTCTCTGAGTCCTTGTTTGCTCTTTTGGTGAAAAAGAAAAAGATATCAGTTCAATTTCTTTCTCAGCCTACTGTGATAATTGGATGACTTCCTATATGTAAAATGTTTATGTCCTTAGTAGTCACTCAATAAATTCTTATTAAATTATTTATTGAAACAGACAAGAAATCTTACCTCATCCAGGCACTTCTCTGAAAGGGCATGTGTTCAGAGTTGGATTAGTCTACATTTATCTCATATCTGCCACTTATTTACTGTATCCACCAGGATGATTTAGATGGTGTCGAACTGGGGTTGAAAAATAACAAAATTGAGTATCTGCCAGTACAGGAAGGAAATCTAGAGGGAGAGCAGCCACAAGAGGGGTCAGCTGGACCACACTCAACACTGTCGTCATAGACCCACATTCTTCCATCTCTCTGTTCAACACTGCCTCCACCCTGAGCAGGGGTCTGTCATGCTCACTAGGTGGCCTCCAGAAGAAGGCCATCGTCCCCATGCTGGGCGATGCCATTGGCTTAGGAGAACCCCACCCCATGCGAGTTATGTGCCACCATGGAGCATTGGCATTGCCTGGAATGCCGCATACCGCTTGGCTTAGAGCTAACGGGGCTAAGCTCTGGATCCAGAGATGTGGCCTCCTCCCCCGAGCCACGTGGGGACAGAGGGTCGCCAGATTAAAACTGTGTTTTACCTTCCTTCTATTAGGAAGGAGGAAGGGGGACACGGATGCTGAGTGGGTGGCCAAATGTGTAGCCAGCTGTCACTATAAGTGACTTTAACCTCCTTGAGATTCACTATCCTCATTTGTAACACAAAGCGTGAATCGATCTTACAATCTCTCATGGAGTGTTCGCAATGATTACATGAAATGGTATACATAAAGCAATTTCCCCTGGACCTAGTATGTAGAAGGTGGTGAATAAATTACTTTTATAATTATTTAGGGTACTGAATTATAGCTCCCAGAGCTCTTAGAGTTCCTAAAACTTTCTCCGTGGGGAAACTGAGGCTCAGAGAAACCGAGTGTCTGTAGACTGTGCAGCTGGAAGAATGCATCTGACACCAGACCCCTGGGCCCCTGGCTATTGGTGCCACGATCTGTGTCTCCAATCTCCTCTACCTTCCGAGGACCCCAGGAAAGGTCCAAAGGGTGGGAGTGGGGAAACTGAGGCTCAGAGAAACCGAGTGTCTGTAAACTGTGCAGCTGGAAGAATGCATCTGACACCAGACCCCTGGGCCCCTGGATATTGGTGCCACGATCTGTGTCTCCAATCTCCTCTTCCTTCCGAGGACCCCAGGAAAGGTCCTAAGGGTGGGAGAGGGTCGCTGGAGGAAGCAGGATGCTACTTCCTGTCTTGTCCCACAGAGGGTCCAGCAAAGCAGAGGCACCTATGGCCTGGCTTAGCAGCTCTGAGCATCTCGGCCCCAGAAATCCCAGGCCACCCAGACTTGCTTACTCAGACCAGCCTCCACCCCTTCCAGCGCCTGCCCAAGGAGGAAATCCACCACATAAGCATCTTGCACTGCTGCCGTTTTCTGCTCAGGAAGCGGCCCCCAGGGAGCAAACTCCAATAAACTACCTTTAAAAGTGTGTGCTGGCAGCTAGGGGGAGGCCTCTGCACCTCCGGAGGACATGCTGACGCAGGGCATCCTCTCCCTGTGAGCGTCAGCCAGCCACTCCGGCAAGAGGGTGCTCAACTGGTCTAATTAAAGGTCCCTTTGGAGGGTCGCCTTCCCCTTTCATGCCAAGCCTGCAATTTCAAGGACTTGCCATCTTCCAGACACCTGCAGCTCTTTCCGTTGTCCCGTGTGATCGTAGCTCAGATCTGTCATCTATGAACCCCAAGGCATGCAGGGTGGAGGGGAGAACGTGAGATCCGAGGCTCAGACTTAGGGTCAAATCTTAGTTCTGCTACACTTCCTAGCTGTGCGATGCCGGGCAGGTTACCTAACCTCCCTGACCTTCTACATTTTCCTTTGTCTGCAATGAAAACAGCTCTACCAACTTCAGGTGTGGCTGTGGATTGAATTGTGTCCCCTTCCCTCACTTCCAAATCCCTATGCTGAAAACCTAACCTCTAATGTGATGATATTTAAAGCTGAAGCCTTGGGGTGCCTGGGTGGCTCAGTCGGTTAAGCATCCAACTTCGGCTCAGGCCATGATCTCACGGTTTGTGGGTTCCAGCCCCGCATCGGATTCTGTGCTGACAACCAGCTCAGAGCCTGGAGCCTGTTTCAGATTCTGTGTCTCCGTCTCTCTCTGCCCCTCCCCCGCTCATGCTCTGTCTCTCTCTTTGTCTCAAAAATAAATAAACTATAAAAGAATTAATTACAGGTGAAGCCTTTGGGAGATGGTTAGGTGTAGATGAGGTCGTGAGGGTAGGACCCTCTTGAAGGGATTAGTGCCCTTAAAAAGAAGAAATACCAGAAAGAAGCTTGCTGTCTCTCTCTCTCTCTCTCTCTCTCTCTCTCTCTCTCTCTGCACCACATGGGGACACAGTGAGAAGGCTGTTGTCTGTAAGCCAAGAAGCAGGCATCACCAGAATTTGACCTTGCTGACACCCTGATCTTCAGGTCAACTGATACTTAGTAAACGCCACCTATGGGTCAAACACTGTCGTAGTCATTGGGACCATATGAGCAGGTATGGCCTCACAGAGCTCGCAGTGTGCAGGAGACGAGTATGATTCAAATAAACACAAAGACGTGTATTTTATTCGACAAATATCTACATAGCTCTCGCTATGCGCCAAGTATCTTTCTAAGTGCTTTGCCACCTGCACTCATCTGATCCTCAGAAACATCCCACGTGGTGGGTACTGGTAACTCCCCTACTCTACAAATGGGAAAGAGAGGCACCGACAGATAAAGGAATGTGAGCAAGGTCACCGGACTCTGTTAGCGATCGTTGCCGCATGATAAAGCATCCCCAAATGCAGGGGCTTCCAGGAGCTGCTGGCTGGGTGGTGGCGCTGACCCCGGCTGGGCTCTGCTGTTACTCACCCTCCTGTGACAGGGCTTGGCTCTGTTCCACGTGTGTCTCCTCCTCCTCTGGGACCAGCGGGCCAGCACAGGCGCATCCTTCCCAGGGTGGCGGCAGGAATGCAAGGCAGCAAGCGCGAGGCAGGTGACTCATCAGACCGGCCTGTGTTACCAGTGGATGCTTCAAAAGCGAAGCAAGAGGCAGGCTCTGTCTCTCCTGGGCTCTGTGCTCCCTGCCTGCCCTCTGGGGATCTGTGGCGGCCCCTGCCCCTCGCCTGCTGGCCGGAGTGTGTCTCAGTGTGCCCGGTACCAGTGACTCGACCTGGGGCCTCATGCAGTTCTAACCCCAACCTCAGGGAAAGGACATGGCCAGGCCAGACCACCTTGTCACTAGTGAAGGGAAATGCCCGGGCACCCGGGGCCACATGCTCGGGCAGAGGCCCCAGGAAGTCACCACGCACCTGTGCGGCCCCATGAATCATCCCACCGTACGATGGAACGTGTCCTGTGGGAGGCCGGCTGGGGACACGCATGTGCAAGCACCCTGTTCCTTGCCCCCGGAGCGCTCAACCAACAGAGAGTCATCCAACATTCAGTCATTCAGCAAACATGCCCGCCCGTCTTCTCCAGGCTGAGGATGGGCTGGGGGAGGACCCGCGAGGCAACGTTAGAGCACGCGCTGGGGCTGGGTCACAGCTTGGCTCTGCCGTGAGAACCTGCTGTTTTACCTCCATAAAATGAAGGTAACAACAGCACTTGCAGGGGCCCCCGGTGGCTTCGTCAGTTGAGCTCCCGACTTCGGCTCAGGTCATGATCTCATGGTTCATGGGTTCAAGCCCCACATCAGACTCCATGCCGTGAGCACCGAGCCCATTTCAGATCCCCTGTCCCCCTCTTACTCTGCCTCTCCCCTGCTCACTCTACCCTTTTTCAAAAATAAATAAACATTAAACATTGTTTTGAAAAATAAAAGAACCTGGTACTGGAGGTGGAGGTGGGGTTGGTTGCTTGTACCCCCTGGTTAGGACCCCTACCCTCTTCAAGATTCTTGCCGGTGCGGTTTGCACACGGAACACTGAGTCAAGCAAGCAAATATTAGCTCTATGACTTTAGAAAGCACAGGACCGCTCGGCAAAGTTTGGGAGAAGGTGGTTCAGTCCCCAGCTGGGAGGAAATTCTCCCTGGGAGCCAGAGGGCGGGGGAGGGAGCCTGCAAAGAAGCCTTCCTAGCTTCCGGGCCCTGTTACCCCCAGAGATGCTGGGACTGAGAGCTCCTGGATCAGGAAAGCAGGTGTTCTCATCCCAGGCAAACTGTGTGGTCTTGGACAAGTTACTTGGCCTCTCTGATCCTCAGCTTCTTCATCACCAAAAAGACGGTTACAGGGGCCTGGCTATGTGGCTGTGGAGACAAAAACATGCTTGCTGATGCCACAAACAGTGGCTTAGTAATTTCCCATCTTCCTCTCTCCTCAGAGATGACATCTGACCAAGGACTACTTTGCCCCAGGCTAGGTTGGGGGGAGGAGGGGAAGAGCTCTCAAAGCTCTCCTTACATCCAGTCCAGGGCAGATCCACCTCTCCTGCCCTGTCCTGGCTCTAACACTGCTCTTTCTGCTTCAGGCTGCTCCCTCCGTCACCACCCCCTCCCCAGCAGGCTTATATCCAGAGTGCTTCATCTTCTAAATCCGCAGTGAAAAGCCCTAATGGCCCCATTGGCCCCCCAGAGGGGACACACCCACCAAATAAGAAAATGTGGATGAGACTGGGCTGCAGCTCTCATCTCTCACTGGCATCAAGTTCATTTAGCAAATGGCCTTGGGCTTGGCTCACAGCCTTAATCAGAGACCGGGGATGGAAACCCAGCAAGCAGGGGGCTTCCGTCAGACAGGTGAGGGGTGGGGGTGGGGCAGAGGGATAGTAGCTGTGTGACTTGCTGTGTATATATGTGCTTGGGCACCTCACTCATGTGTCTGTGTCTCAGTGTGCCCGTCTGGGAAATGGGACACTCATACCCACTCTGCCGGGTTGACAGGAGGCTTTTACCACATGCTTGCTACATCCTTGAGAACCCTCAGCATCCGGCAAGATCCCTCTGCCTTGACAGTGACTGCTCCAGGCCCTCGGGGTCCTGGAAAGGTTGTGGAAGCAGGAAACTTACGTTTGGGCTCCATTCCCTGGGCTGCAGTCTCTGCCGAGGGATTGGGCTTCGTCTCATCCCTGCTTTTTCCTTTAGGGGGGCCTCAGAGGCCTTTCCCGGGACAGAGGTCTCCCACCCCGCCCCACCCCGGCCCCAGCAGGGCTGCCTCTCTACCACCTTTGGCTGGTCCCTGAATAGAGAAGACATGGGATGTCTCCCCAAGGAACACCTCCCTCCCCAAAGTGCCTGCTAAGTAGCCCTTGTTTTCTCCCCACATCCCTCAGCCATCTGCCCTGCGGGTCACTCAGCAAATGGACCCTGTCTGTGGTCACTCGAGTGTCCCCACTCAAATTCCAGCGGGGGTAGTTAATGCCACACTCCCTTTACCTGAGGGCCTTTGGGTTAAGACCATGGGGAGTTAGTTCCCAGCCCTGGCGGGGGGGGGGGGGCGGTGCCGGCTACCCCACTGTAAACTGTCACCTCGCTCTGTGGCCCCTGCTCTGACCTTCTCCCACCACCTCTGATGAGCCCCAAACTACTTCTCTGGGAAGCCTTACCTTCCATTTCTGGTCCAAGGACAGACACACTTCAGTTTAAGGCTGTTGAATTGAAGACATTTTTCTGAGGTTTGAGGACAACGTAAGAATTATTACAAGAAGGACATGTACTATCAGTATCCATTCTCGAAGCTGCTCAAGTCCCCTGGCCTTAATTCCACCTGAAGGAAAGAAAGGTAGTACCTCTGGATGTTTCCTTTTTATAGAGCGCACTGCAGGGCGCTGTATCCTGCCCACGGCCACTGGGTAAGAGTTCACCTGCCCCCTTCGAAACCCCCCAGTCTTTCTGCCAGATCCCACTGGAGGCAGCCACCGGGCTCCCTGGGGAGCCATCTCAGAGATGTAGAAGCAGGGCAGGCAGCATGAGTGGGCAGAGGGAGAGAGATGCGTGGGGCCGCAGGGCCGCGGAGCATCCTCCCTCGCCAGGCTCTCTGCAGCTGAGGCACCCCGGAAGGGGGCAGCAGGGGGCAGGCACACCCAACATTTGGGGAGCAAGTCCCTCCATGGAGAAGGTGCTGGGCAGTGTATGTCACAACCCACTCTTCCCCTCCCCCCCCACCTCCCACCCATCAGTCTTCAACTCGTGCACACAAAGCGCACATCTCAGTGCGAAATACCAGACTGGGACTGTTCAGGGCTGGTCCAAGAACACTGCGTAGACGGGCATGGCCCAAAGGACTCTACAGAAGGAAGCAGGAGTCCTCCCCCGGGACAGATTCCAGCTCCACCCCCAGAGCCACCAAGAGCCGGGAGACCAGGCTTGTTTCTCTCCAGGGCTCTAGTTACTCAAGCTCTGTGAAAGGAGAGACCCCCTTTCCCCCCAACCGCATTCTCCTGCAAGATCTCTTCCCGGACCGGCTTCCCTTTCTGGTGGCAGCGCCGGCTGACATCCTATTCGAAGGGCGGGGATCTCTTTGCGGGAGTCCGCGCACCTGCTAACTTTTGCTGGCTCTGATTGGTCTGGCCTGGGTCATGGGCTCACCCCTGAACCAGTCAGCAGTAGCACCCCTTCGTATGTTGTATGGGAGGCAAGCGCTCTCGCTCATCTCCCGCCCAGGTCCAGGTTCTGGGCCACTCAGAGAAGTAGTCCAAACGCCCTATGTTTGACCTTCACTTTGGCATTTCCAGGACGCATCTCTCCGCCACCCCCATTACCCTTTGATCTTTATAATCTCATTGTGAAGTAGGTATTATTGGCCCTGTTTTCGGAAACAGAGGGGAGAAGTGACATGACCGTGTCAAAGTCACACGGTTTATTTAGTGCAAGAACTTAAGCACAGAGTCCCCAATGTCATGTTTTAGGCTCTTTGCGTTGGAGGAGAAAGAACCGTTTGGGGAGGAAAGAGCACACTCTGTTAGGAAGTGGTTGCGTGTCATGGACATGCTGGCCATGGGGGTGAAGAATTCCCAGGGAAAACTGAAACCAAAAATCCTCACCTTGGGAAAGATGATAATTTCAAAACTCGACAAAGCTTTGAGTTCATTCTCTTAGAGACCCTATTGCTGGAGGCCGAGCCGGCTCCAGCAGGTCCAGGGGTCCCTGAAGGATGGACGGTGTCGGCGAGAGAGAGAGTGAGAGAGCCCCGAGATTCTTTCTGATCACAAGGCAGGCATCTCTGTCCTGTCGGTTTTGGTGTCTTTATTTATAGGTTAAATGATAACATGACATCAGAAAAAGGAATTTTTACAATGGATAACTCTTTGTGATAAGATGCTTTGGAAAGTGTACAGAAGCAGGTTTTACAGAAATATTCTTGCAGAACTATTCCAATTATAGTGAGGTTAAGTAAATCTTATAACTA